>NC_092153.1:57474129-57519129 GCF_045791955.1 Oncorhynchus clarkii lewisi
TTAAGGTGACTCCAAAATGACACAAATACAGTGCATTCGGAAAGTATTCAGAGACCTTGACTTTTTCCACATTTTGTGACGTTACAGCCTTATTCTAAAATTGATTAAACTTTTGTTTTTTTACCCTCATCAATCTACAAACAATACACCATAATGACAAATTCACCATGAAATTGGGGAGAAAAAGGGGTAAAAATTAAATAAAATGTAAAAAAAAAAAAAAAAAAGGAAATGCGGCCAAAGGAGGAATAGGCTTTGAGGGTGACCAGTGAAATATACCTTCTGGAGCGCGTGCTACGGGTAGGTGTTTCTATGGTGACCAGTGAGCTGAGATAAGGCGTGGCTTTACCAAACAAACACTTATAGATGACCTGGAGCCAGTGGGTTTGGCGACGAATATGAAGCGAGAGCCAGCCAACAAGAGCATACATGTTGTTGCAGTGGTGGGTAGTATATGGGGCTTTGGTGACAAAACGGATGGAACTGTGATAGACTGCATCCAATTTGCTGAGTAGAGTGTTGGGGGCTATTTTATAAATGACATTGCCAAAGTCGAGGTTCAGTAGGATAGTCAGTTTTACGAGGATATGTTTGGTAGCATGAGTGAAGGATGCCTTGTTGCGATTCTAGATGTAATTTTGGATTGGAGATGCTTAATGTGAGTCTGGAAGGAGAGTTTACAGTCTGACCAGTCACCTAAGTATTTGTAATTGTCCACATATTCTAAGTCAGAACCGTCCAGAGTAGTGATGCTGGACGGGTGGGCAGGTGCGGGCAGCGATCGGTTGAACAGCATGCATTTAGTTTAACTTGCATTTAAGAGCAGTTGGAGGCCATGGAAAGAGAGTTGTATGGCATTGAAGCTCATCTGGAGGTTAGTTAACACAGTGTCCAAAGAAGGGACAGATGTCACGGCTGTTGAAGGAAGAACTGGACCAAGGTGCAGCGTGGTGAGCGTACATTTTCTTTTATGATAAAAAATGACGCCAACAAAACAAACACTACAAAACCAAACCGTGAAGCTACAGGCTATGTGCCATAAACAAAAGTCAACTTCCCACCAACACAGGTGGGAAAAAGGGCAGCCTAAATATGGTTCTCAATCAGAGACAACGATAGACAGCTGTCCCTGATTGAGAACCCTACCCGGCCAAAACATAGAACTACACAACATAGAACATAGAATACCCACCCCAACTCACGCCCTGACCAAACCCAAATAGAGACATCAAAAGGATCTCTAAGGTCAGGGCGTGACACCAGATGTATACAGAATGGTGTCGTCTGTGTAGAGGTGGATCAGAGAATCACCAGCCAGCCGCAAGAGCAACATCATTGATGTATACAGAGAAAAGAGTCGGCCCGAGAATTGAACCCTGTGGCACCCCCATAGAGACTGCCAGAGGTCCGGACAACAGGCCCTCTGATTTGACACACTGAACTCTGTCTGAGAAGTAGTTGGTGAACCAGGTGAGGCAGTCATTTGAGAAACCAAGGCTGTTGAGTCTGCCGATAAGAATGTGGTGATTAACAGAGTCGAAAGCCTTGGCCAGGTCGATGAATACGGCTGCACAGTATTGTCTTTTATCGATGGCGGTTATGATATAATTTAGGACCTTGAGCGTGGCTGAGAAGCACCCATGACCAACTCGGAAACCAGATTGCATGGCGGAGAAGGTACGGTGCGATTCGAAATGGTTGGTGATCTGTTTGTTAACTTGGCTTTCGAAGACCTTAGAAAATCAGGGTAGGATAGATATAGGTCTCTAACAGTTTGGGTCTAGTGTCTTCCCCTTTGAAGAGGGGGATGACCACAGCAGCTTTCCGATCTTTGGGGATCTCAGACAATAGGAAAGAGAGGTTGAACAGGCTAGTAATAGGGGTTTGCAACAATTGCAGCGGATAATTTTAGAAAGAGAGGGTCCAGATTGTCTAGCCCAGCTGATTTGTAGGAGTCCAGATTTTGCAACTCTTTCAGAACATCAGCTATCTGGATTTGGGTGAAGGAGAAATGGGGGAGGTTTGGGAAAGTTGCTGTGGGGTGCAGGGCTGTTGACCGGGGTAGGGGTAGCCAGGTGAAAAGCATGGCCAGCCGTAGAAAAATGCTTATTGAAATTCTCAATTATCGTGGATTTATCGGTGGTAACAGTGTTTCTTAGCCTCAGTGCAGTGGGCAGCTGGGAGGACGTGTTCTTTTTCTCCATGGACTTTACAGTGTCCCAGAACTTTTTGGAGTTTGTGCTACAGGATGCAAATTTCTGTTTGAAAAAGCTAGCCTTTGCTTTCCTAACTGCCTGTGTGTATTGGTTCCTAACTTCCCTGAAAAGTTGCATATCGCGCGGGCTGTTCGATGCTAATGCAGTACGCCACAGGATGTTTTTGTGCTGGTTAAGGCCAGTCAGGTCTGGAGTGAACCAAGGGCTATATCTGTTCCTGGTTCTACATTTTTTGAATGGGGCATGCTTATTTAAGATAGTGAGGAAAGCACTTTTAAAGATTAACCAGGCATCCTCTACTGACGGAATGAGGTCAATATCCTACCAGGATACCTGGGCCAGGTCGAATAGAAAGGCCTGCTTGCTGATGTGTTTTAGGGAGTATTTGACAGTAATGATGGGTTGTCGTTTGACCGCAAACCCATTACGAACGCAGGCAATGAGGCAGTGATCGCTGAGATCCTGGTTGAAGACAGCAGAAGTGTATTTAGAGGGCAGGTTGGTCATGATGATATCTATGAGGGTGCCCGTGTTTACAGATTTGGGGTTGTACCTGGTAGGTTCATTGATAATTTGTGTGAGATTGAAGGCATCTAGCATCTAGGATGGCCTGGTGTTAAGCATGTCCCAGTTTAGGGGGGCATTCAATTCACATATGGTGTCCAGGGGGAAGAAGGTGGTCTATAACAAGTGGCAACGAAGTGGCACTTGTTTCTGGAAAGGTTGATTTTTAGAAGTAGAAGCTCAAATTGTTTGGGCACAGACCTGGATAGTATGACACGGCTAGGACACCCGGGTTGGCATAGTGTGCTAAAGCAGTGAGAAAAACAAACTTATGAAGGAGGCTTCTAATGTTAAAATGCATGAAACCAAGGCTTTTACGGTTACAGAAGTCAACAAATGAGAGCACCTGGGGAATGCGAGTGGAGCTAGGTGCAGCAGGGCCTGGATTAACCTCTACATCACCAGAGGAACAGAGGAGGAGCAGGATAAGGGTATGCCTAAAGGCTATAAGAACTGGTTGTCTAGTGCGTTCGGAACAGAGTAAAAGGAGCAGGTTTCTGGGTGCGGAAGAATAGATTCAAGGCATAATGTACAGAAAAGGGTTTTGGTAGGATGTGAATACAGCGGAGGTAAACCTAGGCATTGAGTGACGATGAGAGAGGTTTGCCTCTATAGACATCATTTAGACCAGGTGAGGTCACCGCAAGTGTGGGAGGTGAAACAAACGGTCTAGCTAAGGCATATTGAGCAGGGCTGGAGTCTCTACAGTGAAATAAAACAATAATCACTAACCAAAACAGCATGTATAGCCTAGTGATTATAGGTACCAGTGGGAGGCTAAGCTAGTTGGAGACACGGCGATTCAGACAGCTAGCGGGCCGGGTAGAGCAGGCTAGCAGAAGGACCTTAGGGGGGACGTCGCAACGGAACAAATCTGTTGTTGTAGCACCCTCGGACGGTTACGACGACAGACCAGTCGTGTTTGATTGGCAGGGCTCTGTGTAGGCAGTAAAAGGGTAAGGCCAATTGGTAAAATAGGTATTGTAGCCCAAGAAATGGCTGATGGTCCTTTTCAGCTAACAGTCCGATATGCTCTAGACAGCTAGCGGGCCGCGGCTATTAGGCTATCGGATGGGCCTTCAGGGGACGTCATGACGGAGGAGCCTGTTGAAACCCCTCGGGCAGATTACGTCGGTAGACCAGTCGTGGTGGAATCGGCGGGGCTCCGTGTCGACAGTAAAAGGGGTCCAGGCCAATTGGCAAAATATGTATTGTAGCCCAAGGAGTGGCTGATGGACCTCTTCAGCTAGCCGAGAGATGGGCCTAGCATGAGGGTAATTCCAGGCTCACTGGTGCTTGCTTCGGGACAGAGACGTTAGCCAGGGGGTGGCCACTCGGATAGCAGCTAGCTAGCTACAATGATCCAGGTGAAAGGGTTCAGCTTGCGGTAAGAAATCGGAGATGTGGAGAAAGAGCAGTCCGGTATGCTCTGGGTTGAAACGCGCTGTGCAGACTAACAGGAGTTGACCCGGCTAAGGTTAGCTGATGACCGCCAGCAGTGGCTAACTGACTATTAGCTAGTAGCTAGTTAGCTGGCTAGCTTCTGTTGGGGGTTCCAGTTCTAAAGTATAGAAAATAGCAAATCGAAACCACATTGGATGAGGCGGGTTGCAGGAGAGTATGCTAACTGAGGTTAAAAATATACAATATATATATATATAATATATAAAAATATATACGAAGGAAAAAATATATACACTGCTCAAAAAAATAAAGGGAACACTTAAACAACACAATGTAACTCCAAGTCAATCACACTTCTGTGAAATTAAACTGTCCACTTAGGAAGCAACACTGATTGACAATACATTTCACATGCTGTTGTGCAAATGGAATAGACTGCAGGTGGAAATTATAGGCAATTAGCAAGACACCCCCAATAAAGGAATGGTTCTGCAGGTGGGGCCACAGACCACTTCTCAGTTCCTATGCTTCCTGGCTGATGTTTTGGTCACTTTTGAATGCTGGCGGTGCTTTCACTCTAGTGGTAGCATGAGACGGAGTCTACAACCCACACAAGTGGCTCAGGTAGTGCAGCTCATCCAGGATGGCACATCAATGCGAGCTGTGGCAAGGTTTGCTGTGTCTGTCAGCGTAGTGTCCAGAGCATGGAGGCGCTACCAGGAGACAGGCCAGTACATCAGGAGACGTGGAGGAGGCCGTAGGAGGGCAACAACCCAGCAGCAGGACCACTACCTCCGCCTTTGTGCAAGGAGGAGCAGGAGGAGCACTGCCAGAGCCCTGCAAAATGACCTCCAGCAGGCCACAAATGTTAATGTGTCTGCTCAAACGGTCAGAAACAGACTCCATGAGGGTGGTATGAGGGCCCGACGTCCACAGGTGGGGGTTGGGCTTACAGCCCAACACCGTGCAGGACGTTTTTCATTTGCCAGAGAACACCAAAATTGGCAAATTCGCCACTGGCGCCCTGTGCTCTTCACAGATGAAAGCAGGTTCACACTGAGCACATGTGACAGACGTGACAGTCTGGAGACGCCTTGGAGAACGTTCTTCTGCCTGCAACATCCTCCAGCATGACTGGTTTGGCGGTGGGTCAGTCATGGTGTGGGGTGGCATTTCTTTGGGGGGCCGCACAGGCCTCCATGTGTTCGCCAGAGGTAGCCTGACTGCTATTAGGTACCGAGATAAGATCCTCAGACCCCTTGTGAGACCATATGCTGGTGCGGTTGGCCCTGGTTTCCTCCTAATGCAAAACAATGCTAGACCTCATGTGGCTGGAGTGTGTCAGCAGTTCCTGCAAGAGGAAGGCATTGATGCTATGGACTGGCCCGCCCGTTCCCCAGACCTGAATCCAACTGAGCACATCTGGGACATCATGTCTCGCTCCATCCACCAACGCCACGTTGCACCACAGACTATCCAGGAGTTGGCAGATGCTTTAGTCCAGGTCTGGGAGGAGATCCCTCAGGAGACCATCCGCCACTTCATCAGGAGCATGCCCAGGTGTTGTAGGGAGGTCATACAGGCACGTGGAGGCCACACACACTACTGAGCCTCTTTCTGACTTGTTTTAAGGACATTACATCAAAGTTGGATTTTAGTGTTCCCTTTCTTTTTTGAGCAGTGTATATACACGGGACACGACAGCCCGCTTGGAGTTTCCCAAAAGGCACCTAAAGACTCTCAGACCATGAGAAACAAGATTCTCTGGTCTGATGAAACCAAGATTGAACTTTTTGGCCTGAATGCCAAGCTGGAGGAAACCTGGCACGGTGAAGCATGGTGGTGGCAGTCTCTCAGTCCCTGCCGTTGAAAACATCCCCACAGCATGATGCTGCCACCACCATGCTTCACTAATTGCTCAGTTTGGCCGGGCGGCCAACTCTAGGAAGTGTCTTGGTGGTTCCAAATGTATTACATTTAAGAATGATGGAGGCCACTGCTTCTTGTGGATCTTCAACGTTTCCCACATTTATTGGTACAATTCCCTTGGTCTGTGTCACAACACAATCCTGTCTCGCAGCTCTACGGACATTTTCTTTGACATCATGGCTTGGTTTTTGCTCTGACATGCACTGTCAACTGTGGGAACTTACATATAGACAGGTGTGTGCCTTTCCAAATCATATCCAATCAATTGAATTTACCACAGGTGGACTCCAATCAAGTTGTAGAAACATATCTCAAGGATGATCAATGGAAGCAGGATGCACCTGAGCTCAATTTTGAGTCTCATAGCAAAGGGTCTGAATACTTATAAATAAGGTATTTCTGTTTTTTCTTTTTAATACATTTGCAAAAATGCCTAAAAACTTGTTTTCACTATGTCATAATGGGGTATTGTGTGTAGATTGATGAGATCGGCGTAGATCGACGCCGACCACCGAGCACCGCCCGAACAGGGAGAGGAACCACCTCCGGTGGAAGTCGTGACAACGATTCAATGTGGATCAAATTAAAGCTGACAATCTGCACTTTAACTTCTTAGTCAGTGTTTGATTTCAAATCCAAAGTTTTGAAGTGTAGAGAATAAAAAATGCTTCACCTTCTCAATAATTATGGAGTGCACTGATAGTGGAATGCTTCAGTATCAGACCATTGTGCATGGTATGATAGAGCCAAACCACAGCACAGAGAAGCATGCTTATGTGCCTCTTCGATGCATGGCCTGACAGCCAACTGTGTGAAGGAGTGATTTTGCTGGCTCTTGGTTTGACTGTGCTGTCATTGTTTTTGAATGGCTCTAAATAACACCTGTTCCTACGAGAGGGTGGTCATTGTAAAATCATCCATGAGATTGTTCTATGAGGCTGCTTCACAGAAAGTCCTTCATTCTCCTAAAGAAAACAACTGAATACCATCCATGTTTAGTCTAATGTTAAAATCCCCTGTAACACACTGTGCACAAATAAATACCATTTGGTTGGGTCAGTAATTCCCTTTAATGAATGTTACAACCAGGAGAACAAGGCATTGTAATAAAGGGAAGATATTGACTGGGTTCATGAGCCGTCCTCCCCGTTCATTTGTTTTCTTTCTTTCTTTTGCCTTTCTTTTCTTTTTTTCCTTTCTTTTGTTCCTTCTTTTGTTCTTTCTTTCTCTTAGACACACATACACTTTTCCTCACTCTCTGGTTATAAATGCTGATTTGCAAGTGGACCTAATTACTGCATGTGGTGTAGCAGCCACATGAATGGGTCCATCCATTAATCATCCTCCTCCTCCCACAACAACCTGCTCTGTAACACCACAGCTGGCTGCACACAGCACAGGTGTTAGACAACACTGGCCTCAGATCAGTTTGTGGAGCTGGCACGTTAAATAGAACACCTCACATTCCAGCCCTGAGATCATCACTGGCCTATTAACCCTCTTTCACATCCGTTCCCCTTCAGGAGGGGGCAAGGATTGCTGTGTGTGTCTGTGTGTGTTAGAGAGTGTGTGTGTGTGTGGAGGAAACCCCCCCATCTCAGAGCCCAAAACATATTTTCATGTGCTCCACATCTGTAGTTATGTGTTATCAGGAGATCCATTATTCTCTCACACCACAGAGCAGGGCTGCTCTCTGAGCCCACCTCCCTCCCCTTTATTGACTCAATGTGAAAACACTCTTCTTGGACAAACAAAAGGGGTCAGAGGTAATGGTACTTAATGTTTTTCAATCATCAGAAAACAATCTGTGCTGCTAGTAGGCTATACTTGGCCTGAGTTGGGGGACTGTTGAAAACAGTTGTCATGCCTATTGAAGTTAAGGGATTAGCTTTAAATTATATGGACTGGTCATAATGCATGATGCCCCTGATTGAAAAGTACAAATAGGATAATTCTGCAGAAATACAGTTGTGGTCGAATTCAAGTATGTTTAATCAATGTGTAATATGATCAGAGTGTGGTGCCGTCTAGTTTGAGCCTGGGAGCACTAGACTGGACTGTAGATAGTTTTTTCTTTACGAGTCAGGTCTACAGTTGGATGTTTTCCTTCTGTGTCTCTTATTGTAATACTGCCAGTGCCAGCAATGGGACTGACTTTACCTCACTCTGTATCTCTCAGGGTGTCAGGGTGTAACACATGTATTTTGCATGTTGAATTATATCTGCAGTAATCCCCAGGCCGGCTTTAATGTGCCCAGATTTTTTGACCATTCAATGTTTTGAGAGAGAGCAAGAGGAAGATGGAACCCCATGGTCCTTTCTCAGGCAGAGGCAGTTTATACAATATCCTCCCATGTGCACTGTCACAGCAAGGAGGGATGTCCTGGGGGTTGGGAACACTGTAATCCCGGCATTCTGAGTTTTCTCTTTGGTGGTCCTGAGCAGAAATCGACATGCCTTCTGTGCGGGTTTAGCCTCTCTCTGAACTGCATGTGACAGTGAGATTGCTAGGATTACCTCTGCAGCTGAACATGTGTGTGTGTGTGTGTGTGTGTGTGTGTGTGTGTGTGTGTGTGTGTGTGTGTGTGTGTGTGTGTGTGTGTGTGTGTGTGTGTGTGTGTGTGTGTGTGTGTGTGTGTGTGTGTGTGTGGGTGGGTGGGTGGGTGGGTGGGTGGGTGGGTGTGTTCGCGCGTGGGTGTCCATGTGTCACACCCTGAGAGATACAGAGTGAGGTAAATTCAGTTCAGTACTCATGGATCATAATAGCTGCTGTGGTGTTACAGTAAGACTAACCTGACATTGCAGGCCTGGGTGGGGTCCCCACATCTGGGGGAAAGGAAGCTTGGTTGAAGATGCTGTATCCCTGAAAACCGGATGTTTCCGGTTTCTATCTACTCCGTTGAGGGTGCGTTAGGACAAGGCAGTTGAAAGATGGTACATTCATGATAAATATGCCAAATGAGGTTTATAAGTAGGCCTACTGTATAGAAATGTATACCACAATAGGAAATAGGGAGGTCTCCTAAACACAACGCTTCATTGTTGTAATGGAATATAAATTATTTTTGGTGTACATCCTGTGACATTACATTGTCATCATTTGAGTTTTAACACTCCAAAGGGTTAAATGTGCTCATTTTGTCCATTAGTTGCTAAGGAAGTGAAGCCTCCTTGTGCAGGAAACAGGGAGAGCAATTTCCTGTTATGCAGAAATGTTTTAAGGGACTGCTGTCTTCCAATCAGACTTCAGATGTATAGGCAGGAAGCAATGTTCAAATGGCAGCAGTCTCTGGGATCCCACACATTCTGTTTTCAGCTGGATGTCTCAGAGCCTATGGTCACATAGCCTCATGTGGAAAAGAAAACCATCCATTTTCAACACACAAAACGTTCATCAGCTTGGACAACATGAAATCCATCAGTTGTTTCTATATTATGCATTTGTCAATTCCAGTTTATCAATGCATTTAACGTAGGCTATCTGTCTGATGAGGGCCAAAAGGCAATGCATTCTGGGTCAACGAGTCTTACAATGTCCTTCGGTTACAGTAGCCTACCCATATTGGCAATTGGAATATAAAAATCAAAGATACTCATTGTGTATGCCTTTTCATGCAATGGCCATATGCTTTTCCATTTAAATTAACCGCTCTCATTAGTAGGCTAATCAATTTAAATAATAAGTTCAACTTTTCCACCTCTATGTGTGTTGTTTTAAGGGCAAGTCAGTCCCTGACAGGGAAAAATGCGCTTCCTCCTCAGGAAACGCCAGGGGAGCACCTCCCGCGCTCAGCTCCCAACGCCAAACCCTCGTGCATCAATTTAGTCGCGCCTCTCACCACATACAATGCGCGCTTCACCAGGCGAGGACCACAACAGCTGGAAAGTAACTTGACGAAATAAAAACGACATAAGAAAACTAAAGTTATTATTTGACCTTGCTTGTCTTTGAATAGTTTGCTTTCTGTTTCTTGGGATACGTGTTGTTGTATGGAATGTACGAGTTGTTGCTTTCTCACAAGGATTGATAAATGATAAACGGTTCGGATGTTCGCGCGGATGGTTCACGAAAATGAACACAGGTAAGATCACTTTAATTTGGACAAATGTACAAATCATATAGGTCTAGACAACGTTTTGGTCAGTTCATAATAAAACGCAGATTGTCTGATTTGTTTTGTCCCTATAAAAAAAGAGTGTGTTCCACCCATATAAAAAAAAATGGGAAAGGGATTGCGTGTGGAGGTAGGGAGACATACTTCCCACTAAGCATGGACCAACGCCAACGTCTGTCATTTTTTGGTGCGGCCTTGATTTCAAGTAGATTTTTGGTCGTGTCCCCCCAAAAAAATCTGGAACATTCATAGACGTCTGAGTGGTGTAACCATTTAACCCTTGTGCTTCGCTGGAAAAAAAATATGTCCATTGTGGTATGGGTTAGATTCACCTGCACAGTTTAAACACACTCAAGACAGTCAAAGAATCATGTAAAAACAGCCGAAACGATATTTTGTCTTGTCAGACCTTTCGGAAAGAAGAAATACACGAACATTTGATTTCAAAAACTCAAGAACTATTTGTTGACATTTTTGAGTGTCTGTGTCAGAGATCTGCTGCTCTCACACTAAGAAGGAGAAGCTTGGGAAAGCTCCTTTTCACCCAAACATAATTATAAACGTGCAACCAGAACCAGTCAAAACAAAATACATCAAAGACGTGTTTATTTTGGACCTGTGCAAATACCTATACACATGAAAGTCCCCAGGTCAAAATGACCCACATCATGTTTGTATACAAAATCTACACATCAGTGTGTCCACATTTTGAAGTTAAGTTCATGACCCTAAATGAGGAAAAGTTATTTAATTTCATGGAGAATAAAGAGAGGTTAACTAGTAACTCAAAAGTGGAAATGGGTCAAATTGAACCGCAACATAATAGGAGGGTTAACAAACCACACATTGAAATACTGTAGAAACCCAAACTGGTCTGTGCATCAATACCTGTATATAATAAAATACGGTATACCGCCCAGCTCCAGTATTGTACAGTATAATGTATTGTACCCTACTTTACTCAACTCTACTAAACTGTACTGCACTATACTCTGCTGAATGAAACTCTACTATACTGAATTAATCTGTACTTTACTGTACTCTACTTTACTCTACTCTACACTACTCTCTGAATAAAACTACTGTACTGTACTGAACTGTACTGTACTGTACTGTACAAACTTGTAAAACATAGCCTAGATGTCTATGATTCGCTCAGATCTGGTCTGGTTTGGCCAACCAAATTGTGTACTTGTTTGGGGGCGGAGCTCATTAGAATAGCACCCAACATGCTGTGCACGGGTTTGTTTCACATTTTGGTCATTTAGCAGACTTACAGTCAGTGCATTCAACTAATGTAGATAAACAACAACATATCACAGTCATAGCAAGAAAAAAATCTAATTGTAGCTGAAGTTGTCTGTTGGTTTATTCTGTAAATTGGACTACTTTAAGTATCGTTGCTGCCAGATGTAAAACTTTTGAAAAAGCTAACATAAGTGCATGTGACAGAAGGGAGCAATAATACATATTCTATGTTGCAATCTTCAGTTTGGCCCACTTTCCTATATAACATAGTTGTACAAATGATTATTGTGATATAATGCTAACTTCATTGAGAATTAATGTGCTGTTGATATTTGGCCATAGAATCAATAACCAAAATTCTTTCAATTTCCATAAAATACGTTATTTCAATGTCTGTAATGATATCTTTTCAACATGATTTTAACATCCGGAAAGTAAGTTTTTTCAACATCCAGAAAATATCTATTTTAAACATCTTTTGGAGGTCTTCTCAACATTATTTTGCTTACTGATTTGTGCAGACTACAATAATTGGTGGAAGTTGACAAGACCTGGGATCATAATGCCACAGACTGGGATAGCCTATAGCCATTGGTGGCAAGCCTAATAGAGAGCAAATTGTTGCTTAGATATAGAATTGATCATGCAATTCCAATCATATTATTTCAACCATTGAAGTCCCAAGTGTGAAACAGTCACTAGGTCTGTAGTGTATATTTGAGACTGTGAAAAACTACAATGCAGTAGTTATCTGTGATGCAGTGTTTAGGGAAATTGCTGTTGATAGTCTAAAAATAAGCTACATGACCAAAAGTATGTGGACAAAATCATGGAAATTAATATGAAGTTGGTCCCCCCTTTACTGCTATAACAGCCTACTCTTTTCTGGAAGGCATTCCACTAGATGCTTGAACATTGCTGCGGGGACTTGCTTCCATTCCACCACAAGAGCATAAGTGAGGTTGGCCACTGATGTTGGGCAATTAGGCTTGGCTTGCAGTCGGTGTTCCAATTCAACCCAAAGGTGTTCGATGGGGTTGAGGTCAGGTCTCTGTGCAGGCCAGTCAAGTTCTTCCACACCGACCTCAACAAACCATTTCTGTATGGACCTCGCTTTGTGCACGGGGGCATTGTCATGCTAAAACAAGAAAGGCCTTCCCCAAACTGTTGCTACAAATTTTGGAGCACATAATTATTTAGAATGTATGCTGTAGCATTAAGAATTCCCTTCACTGGAACTAAGGGGCCTAGCCCGAACCATGCAAAACAACCCCAGACCATTATTCCTCCTCCACCAAACTTGACAGTTGGTACTAAGGATTCTGGCAGGTAGCGTTCTCCTGGCATCTGCCAAAACCAGATTTGTGCGTCGGACTGCCAGATGCTGAAGTGTGATGCATCACTCCAGAGAACACGTTTCCACTTCTCCAGAGTCCAATGGCGGCGAGCTTCACGTTGCGCATGGTGATCTTAGGCTTGTATGCGGTTGCTCGGCCATGGAAACCCATTTCATGAAGCTCCCGACGGACAGTTCTTTTGCTGACTTTGCTTCCAGAGGCAGTTTGGAACTCGGTAGTGAGTGTTCCAACCGAGGACAGATCATTTTTACGCGCCATGTGCTTCAGTGCTCAGCGGCCCCGTTCTGTGAGCTTCTGTGGCCTACCACCTCGCGGCTGAGCCGTTGTTGCTCCTAGATGTTTCCGCTTCACAATAAAAGCACTTACAGTTGACCGGGGCAGCTCTAGTAGGGCAGAAATGTTACAAACTGAGTTGTTGGAAAGGTGGAATACTATGACTGTGCCACGTTGAAAGTCACTGAGCTCTTCAGTACGGGCCATTCCTACTGTCAATGTTTGTCTATGGAGTTTGCATGGCTGTGTGCACGATTTTATACACCTGTCGGCAATATTGTGGCTCAAATCGCCAAATCCCATAATTTGAAGGAGTGTCCACATACTTTTGTATATATAGTGTATATCTAATATATCTAGTATAATATGCATTTCTAAACACATGAGTGATGAGGATTTTATTGACACCAGATATTCTTTTGATAATGCCATTATGGATTTATGACAAGGTTGTCAATGGTATTAGACCAATTAGTGAAAAAAATATCAGAATTCGGCTATGATGCACAGCCTATGATGCATGTCACATTGCAACTTTATGGAGAATCTGATTGGTTCTTCATGGTCCAGCTAGGGGTGCTGTTTTCCTCAAGGGATGGAGATCATGTAGTTGATTGATCTGTTGAGGTCATGTTTGACCAGTTGTGCTGTCTTGTGTTATCTTTTGTTGTTTTGTCCTTTGATACTCACACCTTCAAAAGAGCAGAAACAGTCGGAGAGGGGCTTCTCTCCAATGAATCGCAGGAAGTGACTTGGGGGAAATCCTTTAATAAATCCTTTCGTGTTGTAACTTTTGTCCCTCTAAGAAAAGTGTCCACTTGCAATACCCTTCCCAGGTTCCCTATCTGTTTGAAGGCTATCATGGCACAAAGATAGTTAGAAATAACTTAGGCAATGCTTTTCATAATGATATGAGCTAGTATAATGAAAGTTGTTTTAAAGATAGCCTACAGCATTTAAATCTCTTCTGACGCTATATGCATTGTTCCTTGAACTCCTAGTTAATAGTTTTTTTGTGCAGATCGCTAACCTCACGATTCCTCCCCTGTATGTTTTGAATATTACATTTCTGATTGAAGTCACTAATCATGATCTCTTTTGTTTTGTTTTCAGATTTTAAGAAGCCTCCTCTTGCTCCTAAACCAAAGCTTGTGAGTCACCTCTCCTTCAAGCTGCCATCCCCACTCATGTCCCGGCCCTGCTCCTCAGCCAGGGGCCCCAAACCTCCCATTGCCCCCAAACCCAAAGTACCACATGACCTTGAGGGGCGTGACTCTTCCCTGTTCTCCAACAACAGCCAGGAGGGGTGCGCCAACAGGGACCTGCTGCCCTCAGACGAGGAGCTGGACCAGGAGAACGAGCCAGAGGACTCTCTGAGTGGAGGGGAGGGGCTAGAGGAGGAGCCAGTGGAACCTCAGTATTATTCAGACACTCTCAGTTCAGGGGTCAACGAGAATGGGTATGAAGAGCAGAGGGAACAGGAGGAAAAGATGATGCAGGAGGAAGAGGAGGACTGGAAGTTAACTGACAGGGTTCAAACAGAGGAGGTGGATTCTTTGGAAATGCTGACGGTCAGTAATGCTGGATTCACAATTGACTCAGAGGATACGGTAGAGATGATTGATTCGTACATCAATGATGACATCGACGCTGAGGGCAGCTATGCAGGCGAGGCGCTGGCCGACAAAGATGGCCTCTCAGTGTGCGACCTCTCCATAACCAGCATTGAGGAGGAGGAGTCAGCATGCTACCCCTGTGAAACTGGGCCTGGGAAAGAGGAGAGGGATGTAGAGGAGGAGAGGGAGCAGGAGGTGGAGTGCCGAAGAGAGGAAGAAAAAGAAGCAGCTGATAGCACAGCAGACGAAGTAACAGAATCTCTTTCTGAGGAACCCATAGCTCTCATCAAAGACAACAAAGATGACCTTGTTACCCAAGAGCCTTCATCCTTCAAGGAGGATGAGGAGGAAGCAGAGGAATCCTTACCTAACCCTGGTAGTCCTCACAATGTCCTACAGGAGGACGATGGAAATAATGTAATTGGTCCCTCAAATGAGAGAGTAGAAAGGTACCAACCATTTTCCATCATTGACGAAGACCCCATGACTATTCAGTACAAAATGGAAGGAGGTGAGTGCCAACTAAGCCACCATAAAGCAAATCAACTCTTTGAGACAGAGGAAGAAGCAGCTGACCCCAGCCTGGAGCCTTATTACATCTCAACTGAGGACATCGTGAACCCAGAGCAGAGCCCCACAGAGGGCAAAGTTCACGGATTGGCAGAGAGTGAGAGCTCTCCGGAGGAATCTTCACTGGCCACCACAGAGAGCCATGAGACCATGGAACCCAGTGAGTATTCAGCCATAGGTGACAATGACTCGCTGTGTGATGACTCTGACGACATGGGGAAGATTGAGTGTGTCTCCTCTGAGGACTACGTTGAGATAGATGACGATGATAATGATGACAGGGAGAACATGACAGGTTCATGTCAGAGAAGGATGCCTGGATTCCAGACGGTGGAGGCTTTCTTTAACCAGAGTAACAACCAGCCCCGTTTCAGGCTGCTGTCCATCTCTGTGCCAGCGGACACAGAGACCTCCCAGGTCTTGTTGTTCTCTGACAGCCAGCTGCGCTCCCCAGATGACTCTGATGTGTTCAGGGATGAGGAGGACCTAGAGGGCCACATCATTCCCTACCTGGATGAGACAACAGACACAGAAGAGAACCTCAGTGATGAGCATGTCTACGAAGAGGCCGGCCTGGACTCAGAGGGGGAGAATGTCCTGCCTTTTGACAGGAAGTCCATTGTCACCAGGTCCCGGTCACTGTCGGGGAAAGTGCCTGGTTATGTACCTGAGACGGTCCCTGAGGAGGCGGGCTCAGAGTTCCATGTTCAGAACTACTGCGAGGTGGGATTGGACCGGAGGGGACCCGCATTGAGCAGCAGCCCCATGTTAAACTCAACCCGGGCCAAGAGCTCATCCAAACCACATCGATTTCTCCTGTACCCCCGCTCCTTCTCCATGAAGGGACGTGACCTGCCCCTAAGTGTGTACAGGGAGGGCCAGGGTTCCCCGGGGGAGAGGAGAGAGGACAGCCTCTCTCTGCCGTGTGTCACGGGCTCTTCTGGAAGCTTCTCCCAGCGAAGCCCCCTGCCCTCCAGCGGCCTGTCCACCCCTACATCAATGGTGGACATCCCTCCTCCCTTCGAGCTGGCCTACATCACCAAGAAGCCCATCACCAAAAGTTCTCCGTCCCTGTTCATCGAGGGAGACTCCCCAGACAGGCAGAAGAAGAAGAAGTCCTCCTTCAAGCGCTTCCTGATGTTGAAATTCAGGAGAAAGACGGAGAGCAAGCTGCTGGTGGATGTCAACGTGTCCTCCTCCAGGTCCTCCTCTGAGTCCAGCCACCACGGCCCTGCCAGGGTCCTTGATTCAGACAGGCGCAGCACAGGCAGCTCCCCGCAGCTCAAGTCCTGGACAGTCAGTAAGCCCCAGCGCTCTACAGAGTCCCCATCCACCTTTCTGTTCTATAAGGACGGGAAAAGAAAAAGGGGTTCTGTGGCTTTCCTCAACCGCAGCGTGGCCCGGGTAGAGTCCTTCGAGGATCGCACTCTCGCCCCCTTCACCCCCCTCCCCCTGACTAAACCCCGCTCCATCTCCTTCCCCAACGCTGACACATCAGACTACGAGAATATCCCCGCCCAGACTCTCAACTCCGACTATGAGAACATCCAGATCCCCTCTCGGAGGCCTGTACGACCGGGGACCTTTGCAGAGTTTTTTGATCATCCGAGTCGGGCGCTGTCTTCTGCCAATGACACCGATGGTTATGTGGATATGAGTAGCTTCCCTGGGTATGAGAGAAATGCTCAATCGTCTGAGCAGGAACCTGAAAGGTATGGGGACATTTTTGTTTATACCTTGAGCTTCACTACTGCCTTGGATTTTAAGTTGTATAGTTTGGCCTTGTGTGTTATTGGTGTGTGTATGCATGTGTGTGTGCAAAATTGTAAACTTGTAGTTCTGACTTGATTTTCCCTTAGGAAACATGTATCAACCTCTGCAAAAATTTCCATTAATTATAATCCACATAATAATTCACATTTATTGCTTTAGTAAACTGGCTCAAATTAAGATTCTACATCTGTAGGAGTGAATAAATCATTCAGGAACGGACATAACAATTCATTTGTGCAGTTCATAGTTTTTCTGCCTTGGATGGCTACCTAAGGGATACGGTAGGGGAGAGTGGGGTAAATTGAGCCAAATGGGTAGTTTGGGCCACCCTTGTTTGTTGGAAACCCTACACACTATGTATCAGTTGACCAAATATTTTGGAAGAGGTCATCATTTCATGTAGTCTGTGAAGGAGGAAACCACATGGAAAAAGTGGTAAGCAAGTTCGGTAAAAAAAAAAGAAGATTTTCACCAAGTCAAATGAATTTATTATGTTGAGGTTTCATGATGCTTGTGTCTAAACCTCCAACTGCGCTGTTGGAGCTACTGTAGGAACAAAAGCATTTCGCTACACCCGCAATAACATCTGCTAAATATGTGAATGTGACCAAAAACATTTGATTTGATCATTTTAATATTGTTCTATACATCACTCTTTAAGCTTCAATATGAGGTCCTAAACTTAGCATGGTATGGTAAATGGTATGGTAAACATTCTTTGCCTTGAGGTAAGTTGAGCCAATCGTTGAGCCAATAGCAAGTTGAGAAAATTGAAGTGTTTTCTTCGCAGGCGTAGTATGCAAGGTTTTATCGCTGGGATATGAGGTAACAATAGGGCCTGGCCTATGTTAAAAGTGTTTGAAATCTAAGTATTTCTTAGATGTTAAGCCTGTGTTAAAAGATGCTTAAAATGATTATAAGACAAAAAAGCGATTGTGATTGTGTTGAATTGTATTTGGGAAATCAAGATAGACATGGTTTTAAAAAGATAGTGGTAATATTTTGTTCGGTACAGAAATTTGTAGGCGGCTTAACTTACCCTGTACCGCTGCTTAACTTACCCTGTACCGCTGCTTAACTTACCCTGTACCGCTGCTTAACTTACCCTGTACCGCTGCTTAACTTACCCTGTACCGCAGTTTAACTTACCCTGTACCGCTGCTTAACTTACCCTGTACCGCTGCTTAACTTACCTTGTACAGCTGCTTAACTTACCCTGTACCGCTACTTAACTTACCCTGTACCGCTGCTTAACTTACCCTGTACAGCTGCTTAACTTACCCTGTACAGCTGCTTAACTTACCCTGTACTGCTGCTTAATTTACCCTGTACCGCTGCTTAACTTACCGTGTACCGCTGCTTAACTTACCATGTACCACGGCTTAACTTACCCTGTACCGCTACTTAACTTACCCCTTAACGCTGCTTAACTTACCCTGTACCGCTGCTTAACTTACCCTGTACCGCTACTTAACTTACCCTGTACCGCTGCTTAACTTACCCTGTACCACTACTTAACTTACCCTGTACCGCTGCTTAACTTACCCTGTACCACTACTTAACTTACCCTGTACCGCTGCTTAACTTACCCTGTACCACTACTTAACTTACCCTGTACCGCTGCTTAACTTACCCTGTACCACTACTTAACTTACCCTGTACCGCTGCTTAACTTACCCCATACCCTTTTTTTGGACAAGCTATGTTTTCAAAACAGTAATGTTTACTTGAATTCTGATTATTTCCAGGGATACACAACATCCTGAAATATATGTAGGTATATGTGTTAGAAAGAATACTATATTTATTTTGACGGAGTGATGCTGAATGAAATGATCATTTCAACTTACCCAACTCTCCCCTACCTACGAGTCCCATGGTTTGGTGGGGCTGGACAGTGGACAAGGGATTCTGTTTTGTTGGACAAGCTGAGTCCATAGTGAAGTGAACTGTGTGAAATGCAGAGTATTCTCCTGTTATGGTTTTTGCGTGCGATGATCTCCAGTGCTGGGCTGAGATTACCCCCCCCCCCCCCCCCCCCTGCACCCCCACAGTACTGCACCCTTATTATACAGACCACCCCAGATGATTAATTGTCAGAGCATTTTGGAGTCATTCCTCTTCCCTCCAGCCAATCAGAAACAGGATTGGGAGATGCAATCTCAGTATTCTGTGTGCTCTCTATGTGTTGCCCTCAGCATAGTAGCCACGTTTATTATTCTGGTGGTGCATGGAAGGTAATCATAAGGGTGTGTTGATACACAGGACTCCTCTGAATTGGTGATGCTGTTGCATGTTGTTGCATCATCAGCATCCAAATGATGTTCAGTTCACATTAAAATTATACATTGGCACTAAGACATTTGAAATGAAATTGTTTGCAAATAAAGGGTCAGAGATCCACTGCCTGTACCAACCACACGTCTTACTGTATTTTACTCTAACATTTGAACTGATATGGGTTTAGACTGCACATGTTGACTGTCTTTATTGTGCATAGCAGACTATTTGGCTGTTGATCAGTTTGTAATGGTCAGAAGGATCAGACTGTAGTTTCTGCAGGAGGTTGGTCAGCAGTGGTCCGGGGCTCTGTCTGTAGGTGTTGGGTGGAGGTTGGTCAGCAGTGGTCCGGGACTCTGTCTGTAGGTGTTGGGTGGAGGTTGGTCAGCAGTGGTCCGGGGCTCTGTCTGTAGGTGTTGGGTGGAGGTTGGTCAGCAGTGGTCCAGGGCTCTGTGTGTAGGTGTTGGGTGGAGGTTGGTCAGCAGTGGTCAGGGACTCTGTCTGTAGGTGTTGGGTGGAGGTTGGTCAGCAGTGGTCCGGGACTCTGTCTGTAGGGGTTGGGTGGAGGTTGGTCAGCTGTGGTCCGGGAATCTGTCTATAGGTGTTGGGTGGAGGTTGGTCAGCAGTGGTCCGGGACTCTGTCTGTAGGTGTTGGGTGGAGGTTGGTCAGCAGTGGTCAGGGGCTCTGTCTGTAGGTGTTGGGTGGAGGTTGGTCAGCAGTGGTCCGGGACTCTGTCTGTAGGTGTTGGGTGGAGGTTGGTCAGCAGTGGTCCGGGGCTCTGTGTGTAGGTGTTGGGTGGAGGTTGGTCAGCAGTGGTCCGGGGCTCTGTCTGTAGGTGTTGGGTGGAGGTTGGTCAGCAGTGGTCCGGGGCTCTGTCTGTAGGTGTTGGGTGGAGGTTGGTCAGCAGTGGTCCGGGACTCTGTCTGTAGGTGTTGCGTGGAGGTTGGTCAGCAGTGGTCCGGGGCTCTGTCTGTAGGTGTTGGGTGGAGATTGGTCAGCAGTGGTCCAGGGCTCTGTGTGTAGGTGTTGGGTGGAGGTTGGTCAGCAGTGGTCAGGGGCTCTGTCTGTAGGTGTTGGGTGGAGGTTGGTCAGCAGTGGTCCGGGACTCTGTCTGTAGGTGTTGGGTGGTGGTTGGTCAGCAGTGGTCCGGGACTCTGTCTGTAGGTGTTGGGTGGAGGTTGGTCAGCAGTGGTCCGGGAATCTGTCTATAGGTGTTGGGTGGAGGTTGGTCAGCAGTGGTCCGGGACTCTGTCTGTAGGTGTTGGGTGGAGGTTGGTCAGCAGTGGTCCGGGGCTCTGTCTGTAGGTGTTGGGTGGAGGTTGGTCAGCAGTGGTCCGGGGCTCTGTCTGTAGGTGTTGGGTGGAGGTTGGTCAGCAGTGCTCAGGGGCTCTGTTTGTAGGCTAGGTGTTGGCTGGAGGAAGGCCTGGGTGTGGAACCTGTGAGGTCATTGTCAGGTCATCCGTGGGAGGAATCGTACTGCCTTTGAGCGCCCACTTCCCTATTTATGAAAAATGCCGGACAAGAGAGGGGGTGGAGGACTTTACAGGGCTTACAGTACATACAGTACTGTACCTCAACTGGCATGCACCAAGTTGAGATGTAACAGTAGGGTGACCTAACACCTCCAGTAGCCTTGGTGCCAGTCTGCTTAAGCCAATATGTGGTTGTCTTGAGTTGTTTGTGGTGTTTAATGCAGAAACAGTCCAGCACCGTGTTACACCTCTTGTGATAGCATTAACAGCACAGCACTGAACATGATTTGTACCCCAGTCTTCTATACATGTATTTTCACTATTTTAGCCACTGTAGAATACTTACTATCCAATAAACCAAATCCTTCAGTATATTTAAGGTCATTGAGCAGTGTCCACTCACCCTCCCACTATCAGCAGAAAGAACAAATAGGCTCACAAAGAGCCTGGGGAAGCGGGTAAGAATAATTGTTTAACTCCTTTTGTAATTTGCCACTGTAGATTTAGCCTTCGGCTGTCCTAAAACAGCATAGCACAAATTCTGCAGAGACTGGGATGCTATTGCCTTGTGTTGCCAGAGTGTGGAAGTTGTAACATGCTGAGATTAAGAAGTGGTTTTGGTGGGAAATGATTTTGAGTTTGAAAACTGAGAACTGACTTAATGGTCCAATTTGGTCCACAGCACTAGCATTAACTGAGAAGGTATTAATCTGCTATATACAGTACCAGTCCAAAGTTTGGATACACCTACTCATTCAAGAGTTTTTCTTTATTTTTACTATTTTCTACAAATAATTAAAATATATATAAATAAATACATTTTCTACCTATAAATAATAGTTAATGATTACTACATTAGTTACTACATGATTCCATATGTGTTATTTCATAGATTTGATGTCTTCACTATTATTATACAATTTAGAAAATAGTAAAAATAAAGAAAAACCCTTGAATGAGTAGGTGTATCCAAACTTTGGACTGGTACTGTATATTAATGTATTCTTACTGTTATAGGGGAACAACACATAATTTAATCAGCAGTTGTGGTCCACATGTACTGAGCAAAAATATAAACGTAACATGCAACCATTTCGAAGATTTTACTGAGTTACAGTTCACATGGGGAAATTAGTCAATTGAAATAAAATATATAAATTGGGCATCTGTTGGTCACAGATACCTTGAAAAAATGGGCTTCACAATGGGCCTCAGGATCTCGTCACGGCATTTCTGTGCATTTAAATAGCCATTGATAAAATACAATTGTGTTCGTTGTCCATAACTTATGCCTGCCCATAACCTTAACCCCAACGCCACTATGGGGCACACTGTTCAGCAAACCGCTCGCTCACACGATGCCAATCATGTGGTTTTCGATTGTGAGGACAGTTGGACGTACTGCCAAATTCTCTAAAATGACATTGGAGGCGGCTTATGGTAGAGAAATGAACATGAAATGATCTGGCAACAGTTCTGGTGGACATTCCTGCAGTCAGCATGCCAATTGCACTCTCCCTCAAAACTTGAGACATCTGTGGCATTGGGTTGTGTGACAAAACTGCACATTTTATGTGGCCTTGTATCGTCCCCAGCACAAGGTGCAACTTGTGTAATGATCATTCTGTTTAATCAGCTTCTGGATTCGCCACACTTGTCAGGTGGATGGATTATGGTGGATGGAGATATGCTCACTAACAGGGATGTAAACAAATTTGTGCACAACATTTGAGAGAAATAAGCTTTCTGTGTGTAAGGAACATTTCTGGGTTCTTTTATTTCAGCTCATGAAACATGGGACTAAAACTTTACATGTTGCGTTTATATTTTTGTTCAGTGTAGTAACTTCCTATCTGTGAGAAGCAAAGAATGGAACCCCATACATGTTGTTCAATTTTTTTGAGAATTGTCTAATGTACATTTCAGTGGTGTTAAACTCATTGGAGCATGCAGTGAAGCACAGCATTCACACTGTCACAGCAATAAGAAGCACCGGGGTCTGCCACGCTAACTCACGGATGTGTTGTCATTAGAGCATTAGCGCACACTCCCCACTGAGCCTCAATCATTACCCTATCCACCCAGGCTCCCAGCAGAAGTGCATCTGTCAGCATGTACCATCCTATCCCATGGCCTGGGTATGGCTGTGTCGCTGGAGGCACTATAGAAGGTTTATTGGTCTCTCCCCACGCTGAATCTATTGTCTATCTATTATCATAATTTCACATTCATGCTATCCATACTTCTGATGGTCCTCCACATACTGTAGCTTTGCTATTATTACAGCAGTATTTTAACATGGAGGCATATAAAGTCAACTCAGACGGTTGAGTGCAATTCATCTGCGTCATATATCTCACAGATAAAGCTTTATGGAGAGAGGAGAGTAGGACTGCTCTGACTAAGAGACAAATTATGTGGAGGAAACTGAAATACACTGTGTACAAAATAGTAGGAACACACTCCTAATATTGAGTTGCACCCCCCTTTTGCCCTCAGATCAGCCTCAATTCATAGGGGCACAGGGAGTTCCACAGGGATGCTGGCCCATGTTGACTCCAATGCTTCCCACAGTTGTGTCAAGTTGGCTGGATGTCCTCTGGGTAGTGGACCATTCTTGATGCTCACAGGAAACTGGCACCTACTACCATAACCCGTTAAAAGGCACTTAAATATTTTGTCTTGCTCATTCACCCTCGCAATGGCACACATGCACTATCCAGGTCTCATTTGTCTAATGTTGAAATATCCTTCTTTAAAGTGGATTTAACAGGTGACATCAATAAGGGATCATAGCTTTCACCTGGATTCACCTGGTCAGTCTATGTCATGGAAAGAGCAGGTGTTCCTAATGTTTTATGCACTCAGTGTATTGAAACAACTTTATAGACTTTATATCAATGAAAAAGCTGTATGAATATAAGAGTTCATGTTGTGGTCTGTAGATAAAGACATTAATGATTGAAACGGCATACATACAGTGCGTTGGAGTGGGCAGATAGAATCTTGAAACATTACTCTAACACCGTTCTCTTCCTGAACAAATTGTTTCTCTAAGAGCCTTTGAGTTTTATGAGCCATTCATCAACTGGCGACACCGTGGCCTATGAGAGATCACTCTGGGGTTGATTAATCCTCCTTTCCATTGATCTGACATGTTCCTCTTAATTTCCTATAAAGACGCGTTACCAGATCTCTCTGTGTTGGTTTGGAAATGGACACCAGCTGAAGACAAGCTGTGTCTCACTCCGGACTTCATAAGCTGTGTCTCCGGACTTCATATTCATCTGAAGAATGTTTTTTTTATTATGTTTTATAATATTTTATCTGTCTAACAATTAGAGTTTTGTCTTTTATGGATTTGATCCACTGTCCATCGGATGAATTCCAGTTTCATAATGCCTGTAAACGTCCTTTGGTTTAGCAATATCTTTGATGAGTTCACTACTGCCTCTCTCTCTCTCTCTCTCTCTCTCTCTCTCTCTCTCTCTCTCTCTCTCTCTCACTCTCAGTCTCTCTCTCCCTCCTCATCTGCCAGATTTCAGTTTACCAACAAAAAAGTAATGATATTGCACTGTGTGTGTGAGAGAACTATAGAAATTATACATTTGTGCCATCAGAGTCCCTGGGTTCGCGCCCAGGCTCTGTTGTAACCGGCCGCGACCGGGAGGTCCGTGGGGCGACGCACAATTGGCCTAGCGTCGCCCGGGTTAGGGAGGGCTTGGTCGGTAGGGGTGTCCTTGTCTCATCGCGCACCAGGACTCCTGTGGCGGGCTGGGCGCAGTGTACGCTAACCAAGGTGGCCGGGTGCACGGTGTTTCCTCCGGCGCATTGGTGTGGCTGGCTTCCGGGTTGGATGTGCGCTGTGTTAAGAAGCAGTGCGGCTTGGTTGGGTTGTGTATCGGAGGACGCATGACTTTCAACCTTCGTCTCTCCCGAGCCCGTACGGGAGTTGTAGCGATGAGACAAGATAGTAGCTACTACAACAACTGGATACCACGAAATTGGGGAGAAAAAGGGGTAAAAAAAAAAGAAGAAATGATACATTTGTCACATCAATATTAGTATTATTTGTATTATTATTAATCAATACAGTAATATGACATCTTTATATAAACATTGACATTTTGGTCATTTAGCAGACTCTTATCCAGAGCGACTTAGTGCGTTCATCTTAAGATGGCTGGATGGGACATATCACAGTCAAATATACAGGATACAAGCATTCCATTCTAGCAAAACAATAGATATACACGGAGTGTATAAAATATTAAGAACACCTTTCTAATATTGAGTTGCACTTTACCCTCAATCCCTCGGGGCATGGACTCTACAAGGTGTCCAAAGCGTTCCACAGAGATGCTGGCCCATGTTGACTCCAATGCTTCCCACAGTTATTACAAGTTGGCTGGATGTCCTTTGGGTGGTGGACCATTCTTTGACATTTAAAAAAAACTTGTACCCCTTCTTCTCCCCAATTTCATTATATCCAATTGGTGCTTACAGTCTTGTCCCATCGCTGCAACTCCCATACGGGCTCAGGAGAGGCGAAGGTCGAGAGTTCTCTGAAACACGACCCTGTCAAGCCGCACTGCTTCCTGACACACTGCACGCTTAACCAGGAAGCCAGCTGCACCAATGTGTCAGAGGAAACACTGTACAACTGGCGACCAAAATCAGTGTGCAGGCGCCCGGCCAGTCACAGGAGTCGCTGGAGTGCGATGAGATTAAGAAATCCCAGCCGGCCAAACCCTACCCTGCGCCACCTTATGGGTCTCTCGTACATGTCTGGCTGTTCACAGCCCGGGATCGAACCTGGAACTGTAGTGATGCCTCAAGCACTGCGATGCAGTGCCTTTAGACCACTGCGCCACTCTGGAGGCCCCACATTGGAAACTGTTGAGCATGAAAAAACCCAGCAGTGTTGCAGTTCTTGAAACACAGAAACCGGTGCACCTGGCACCTACTACCATAACCCGTTCAAAGGCACTTTGAACCCATCACCCATCTTTTGTCTTGCCATTGACCCTCTGAATGGCACACATACACAATCCATGTCTCAATTGTCTCAAGGCTTAAAGATCATTTTCTTCTTTAACCTGTCTCCTCCCCTTCAGCTACACTGATTGAAGTGGATTTAACAAGTGACATCAATAAGGGATCATAGCGTTCACATGGATTCACCTGGTCAGTCTATGTCATTGAAAGATTAGGTGTTCATAATGTTTTGTACACTCAGTGTATAGCATTTTGCAAATAAAACACATTTCAATAAACATCTCAAATCTATTAATAAAAAATCTGAGAAGAGTAATATTTTACACACACGTGATGATACCCATAATCAATCATTTCTAGCGAAAAAACACAAATGTGTTTTGGAAATAAACTCTTATATGTTGATACGTATGTGTGTGTTTGTTTGTTTGTCTGTGTGTGTTTGTTGACCTGTGTGTGTTTGTTGACCTGTGTGTGTTTGTTGAACTGTGTGTATGAAGTGTGAACTACAGTATACTGATACTCTGATTCGGACCTGTCCATTCAGTGCCTATACAGAAGCCTACACCGTGTGCTCCCTAGCTGTTGGTCCCCCTGGTGGGTCATCGGGTGAGGCGAGGGGAGGGACAGCTGAGGAGGAGGACCAAGGACGCACCTCTGAGGAGGAGGAGGAGGGAGGAGAAGATAACACATATGGCAGACAGGTGAGACTTCAAAACCTTTGAAACGGCTTGAGTGTTAAAAAATAAGTTAAGATATTGATATTGTATTATGTTTGCTATTCAACAGAGATTTGTTAGTGATAATGTTGTTCTTGACAGAGCGATGGTCGATCCAGAGCCTTCTACATTGCCAAAGAGCTGGTGGACACTGAGAGATTGTGAGTATCACATAGAACAGGTATTCCCAAGCTGGGGTACGCGCAATGCCGTAGGGGGTACGCTAAATAAAACGTGATTCTCATTTTCTGCACATTTTCAAACAGTCCATTTATATTTTCCAACTGGGCTATACATTTGGGTGAGTTTTATTTCTTTCCTGAGTAGCCTCGTTTCACTGCCAAGAATCAAATTCAACCATCTAGTGTTCAGTGAAATAACAACACAATGTCAAATACAGGTAGCCTAGTCAAATAATCACATTAACCGTTACTCTCTCGCGGGAATTCCACTAACGGTCGGTATGTAGCCAAACGTTGCTGCTGCTCATGTTGGTATCTGTGCTGATGGCACAAAAGCCATGACAGGGAGACATAGTGGAGTGGTAACGCGCGTGCAAGCAGTTGCTCCCGACGCCACATGGGTACACTGCAGCATCCACCGAGAGGCTCTTGCTGCCAAGGGAATGCCTGACAGCTTGAAAGACGTTTTGGACACTGCAGTGAAAATGGTTAACTTCGTTAAAGCAAGGCCCCTGAACTCTTGTGTATTTTCTGCATTATGCAATGATATGGGCAGCGACCATGTAACGCTTTAACAACATACAGAAAGAAGTGCGCTGGTTATCATTGGCAAAGTATTGACATGTTTTTTTTATTGAGAGACAAGCTTAAAGTTGTCTTTACTGACCATTTTCACTTGTCTGACCACTTGCATGATGACGAGTTTCTCACACGACTGGCCTATCTGGGTAATGTTTTTTCTCTCCTGAATGATCTGAATCTATGATTACAGGGACTCTCCGCAACTATATTCAATGTACTGGACAAAATTGAGGCTATGATTAAGAATTTGGATCTCTTCTCTGTCTGCATTAACACGGACAACAACAACACAACACTTTCCATCATTGTATGATTTTTTTGTGTGCAAATGAACTCAAGCTTACGGACAATGTCAAACGTGATATAGTGAAGCACCTGAGTGAGTTAGGTGCTCAATTACGCAGGTACTTTCCCGAAAGGATGACACAAACAACTGGATTCGTTATCCCTTTCATGCCCTGCCTCCAGTCCACTTACCGATATCTGAACAAGACAGCCTCATCGAAATTGCAACAAGCGTTTCTGTGAAAATTGAATTTATTCTGAAGTCACTGCCAGATTTCTGGATAGGGCTGCACTCAGAGAATCCTGCCTTGGCAAATCACGCTGTTAAGACACTGATGCCCTTTGCAACCATGTACATATGTGAGAATGAATTTTCGGCCCTCACTAGCATGAAAACTAAATTCAGGCACAGACTGTGTGTGGAAAATGATTTAAGACTGAGACTCTCTCCAATACAACCCAACATTGCAGAGTTATGGTCATCCTTTCAAGTATACCCTTCTCATTAACCTGTGGTGAGTTATTCACAATTTTCGATTAACAAATAAGGTTTTAGATGTAAGATGGTTAAATAAAGAGCAAAATTATTGATTATTAATATATTTTTATTTGTGCCCTGGTCCTATACGATCTCTTTATCACTTCCCACGAGCCGGGATGTGACAAAAACTCACACTCATTCTTATGTTTAATAAATGTATCGTAAGGTGTGTGTGTGGCAGGCTTACAATGATGGCAATAAACAACATTTTGAGAGTGCGCTGACCCTGGTGCTAGAGGGGGTACGCAGCTGGAGGTTGAATGTTTGAAGGGGTACGGGACTATAAAAAGTTTGGGGACCACTGACATAGAACACTAATGATCACCATCATTGTAACTCTGTAACATTGTTGTGTCCCTTTCACCTTGTTCTTTCACCGTAATAACCTGGACATTGATGCATTTTTACATTTGTCTGCACATGGAAACCTGACAGTGCCTCAATTTCTCTCTCTGCAGACATGTGAAAGCCCTCAAGCTTCTCCAGGTGGTAAGTATCAAGAAGTCTTTGAACTTGACATGTCTTTATTGATGGATTTCCCCTTACTTTCATGGGGCAAAATCTGCTCCAAGAAAGCTACCTGTCGTCTTTTAGTGCCCCTATGAGCTGGGTAGGAGAGAGATACAGAAGATGTGGAGTAAGGGTTAGGATGGTAATCTACAGGGATATGTTTGGTACTTGGTACAACAGTATACTAGTCGGAACACTAGCAGCCATGAGTTCAAATGGCAAACAGTACTTTTTGGTCTGTGGAAAGTCAAATCGTGTGAATCAGAGACAAGATAGAAAGACCTACAGACTGGAGAACAGTGCTGTCTGCACTAGCTGTGGAAGTGTTTTTAGCATCAGAGCAACTATCCTATTTTAGGGGAGGGTAAGTGGTTCATTGCACATTTCAAGAAGAAGGCAAGCGATTTGGAATGCAACCCTTCTGGGGTCAAAGTTCATCTCGGTGCACTTCTCTCTACATTACATCACAATGTCTGTCACCCCTCTCCTGAGAAACCAGGGTGGGGTTGGTATGGCGCTTCAAAAAGTGGGTCAGCTCAACATGGTTAATGGATTGACACAGCAATTTTAGTGTGTATTATTTCTTGGTGAAAAGAAGAGAACCTGTTGTTGTGATCAGAGACGTAATCATAAGATGGAATGAAAATTCCATCACAAAATGTGGCAATGCCCCTATTGCAGTCATTGATAGGGTACTGCGCTATTCTTCTGTATATGTAGGCAAGTAAACATACATCTTATGGCTTATGGAGAGAATTTAGTGCTCTGGCTCTGTACATTATAGGAGCTAACTGGCTGCCTCATGCAGTCATTAGCAGTCAGTCTAAAAATAGACATCATGGCCGACAGCCAGACAGATCGACATAATGCTCAGAAATTCACATTTTTGTTGTGTGAATGGAGGACTCTTCCAGCCGTTGGGCTGGCAGCACTGATTGACTTCATAAAATTAGTGTGTGTCATATACAGTATGTTAATAACTCATATAATCAAATCATGTTCATCTCTGTGTCAGGACTTCAGGGAGGCGGTGGGGGCTGCAGTAGGGGATGAGGGGGATCCTGTGCTGGAGGAGGAGAGGCTAAGGGAGATCCTCAACAAGCTGCCTGATGTTTACACTCTGCACCGCAGAATCCTCACTGAGTTAGAGAACCGCATCCGACAGTGGTGAGACACTGCAGACTCTACACCACACACACACACACACACACACACACACACACACACACACAGCCGACACACACAGTACTCATGACCGACAGAACACACATTAATGCAGCACAGAGGTCATTCATCAGATCAGATGGACCATGTGTCTGCTGCATACTGAGCCCAGTGTCTAGTGTGCAATCCCTCATGTTTCTTCATTACATTCTTTCTCTTCCTTCAGGGAAGAGAGCCAGAGGATTGCGGATGTCATCCTATCCAGGAAGTTGGAGTTTGTGGTCTTCACGGCCTACATTGGTCACTACGACCGCAGCATGAGCCTGCTGGACGAAAGCTGCCGGACCTCGCCCGCCTTCTCAGCCATCGTCAGCCAGTATGAGGTCAGACAGCAGGGCTGTTTAAAGTCAAGTCAGGACTGGTCATAGCAAACACACTGTTTTTGAATAAGACCAGAGAAGACACGGGAGGTTTCTCTTAGGTTTCTCTCTGTGTGCAGGCTCTGAACCCACAGTGAGCTATTTGTTTCAGCCAGTTTCAGCTTTCCGTGCACAATGTTAGATGAGTGTGAGAATGTCATGCTATGCCACCTAAAACACATCATGTGGCAGGGAGCTGCAGGCCATCATTCTGTCTCTGCTGAAGAGGGGACTTTTCTGTGGAATATCATTCTTACTTTTAATCAGGTGTATGTTGATTACATTGTTTAATTTTCATCTCTTATTCTATACTGTATGCACCCATACACATGACAGATAATAACTAATGACTAATGACATATAATAACCCAGTGTCTTAGAACTTAGCACAAACCCAGTTTACATCATTTACTTGTTTCATTTAAACTCAATACAATAAAAGACACATTAGCTGTATGCTTTGAGGAAATCGACCCACTTAACGACACCCACTTCACTTGGTTTTAAAAAGGACACATATCAGAAATAGACCTAAAAGTACCAAACTAAAGATAGATAAAACCTGATATACAATATCATAGAACAAAAAAAATAAAACATAAAACTAAATATGCTAAATGTAGGCATAAACTTAAAAGTTACCTGATATTGTTGGTTGGGTGTTGGTTGATATGGTGGTTATTGTTGGTTATGTTGGTTGTTGTTGGTTGGTTGTTGTTGGTTGGGTAGTGGTTGTTGTTGGTTGGTTAGTGGTTGTTGTTGGTTGATATGGTGGTAGGGTGGTTGTTGGTTGGGTAGTGGTTGTTTTTGGTTGGGTAGTGGTTGTTGTTTGTTGGGTAGTGGTTGTTGTTGGTTGGGTGGTGGTTATTGGTTGGGTGGTTGTTGTTGGTTGGGTAGTGGTTGTTGGTTGGGTAGTGGTTGTTGGTTGGGTGGTTGTTGTTGGTTGGGTGGTTGTTGTTGGTTAGGTGATTGTTGTTGGTTAGGTGGTTGTTTTTGGTTAGGTGTTTTTTGTTGATTACGCGGTTGTTGTTGGTTGGGTGGTTGTTGTTGGGTGGTTATTGTTGTTGGTGAGGCAGTTGTTGTTGGTTTGGTGGTTGTTGTTGGTTGGGTGGTGGTTGTTGGTTGGGTGGTTGTTGTTGGTTGGGTGGGTGGTTGTTGTTGGTTGGGTGGTGGTTGTTGGTCGGGTAGTGGTTGTTGTTGGTTGGGTGTTGGTAGATATGGAGGTTGGGTGGTTGTTGGTTGTGTAGTGGTTGTTGTTGGTTTGGTAGTGGTTGTTGTTGGTTTGGTAGTGGTTGTTGTTGGTTGGTTTAGTGGTTGTTGGTTCAGTGGTGATTGATGTTGGTTGGGTAGTGGTTGTTGTGGTTGGGTGGTTTTTGTTGATTAGGCGGTTGTTGTTGGTTGGGTGGTTGTTGTTGGTTGGGTGGTGGTTGTTGGTTGGGTGGTTGTTGTTGGTTGGGTGATGGTTGTTGGTTAGGTGGTTGTTGTTGGTTGGGTGGTTGTTGTTGGTTGGGTGTGTGGTTGATGTTGGTTATGTTGGTTGTTGTTGGTTGGTTGTTGTTGGTTGGGTAGAGGTTGTTGTTGGTTGGGTAGTGGTTGTTGTTGGTTGGGTGGTTTTTGGTTGGGTAGTGGTTGTTGTTGGTTGGATGTTGTTAGATATGGTGGTTCGGTGGTTGTTGTTGGTTCGGTGGTTGTTGTTGGTTGGGTGGTGGTTGTTAGTTAGGTGGTTGTTGTTTGTTGGGTAGTGGTTGTTGGTTAGGTGGTTGTTGTTGGTTGTTGGTGGTTAGGTGGTTGTTGTTGGTTGGGTGGTAGTTGTTGGTTAGGTGGTTATTGTTGGTTATGTTGGTTGTTGTTGGTTGGTTGTTGTTGGTTGGGTGGGTGGGTGGGTGATGATTGTTGTTGGTTGGGTAGAGGTTGTTGTTGGTTGGGTAGGTGTTGTTGTTGGTTGGTTAGTGGTTGTTGTTGTTTGGGTGTTGTTAAATATGGTGGTTTGGTGGTTGTTGGTTGGGTAATGGTTGTTGTTGGTTGGGTAGGGGTTGTTTTTGTTTGGGTAGTGGTTGTTGCTGGTTGGGTAGTGGTTGTTGGTTGAGTGGTGATTGTTGTTGGTTGGGTAGTGGTTTTTGGTTAGGTAGGGGTTGTTGTTGGTTGGGTAGTGGTTGTTGTTGGTTGGGTAGGGGTTGTTTTTGGTTGGGTAGTGGTTGTTGCTGGTTGAGTGGTGATTGTTGTTGGTTGGGTGGTGGTTTTTGGTTAGGTAGTGGTTGTTGATGGTTGGGTAGTGGTTGTTGTTGGTTTGGTGGTGATTTTTGTTTGTTGGGTAGTGGTTGTTGTTGGTTGGGTGTTGGAAGATATGGTGGTTGAATGGGTTGGTCTATAATGTGAGAGGAGATGATAAATGTTTCTTTTCCACGTCAGAAGCACTTATATAGAGGCACTGTTACAACAGGTATGACTGGCCACTTTCTAGAGGCAAGATATTTCAATGCCTTTCAAATGATAATCGTTGTCATGAGTGTTAATGAAGACATTTTGTTTGGTCTAGTAGGCTATACTCTATGTTACTGCCAGATCTGGCACAGAGATGTATGATAATGGCTCTGGTCAGGGAGTCAGATAGAGACCCTGAATTTTAGTGACAATTGACATCCTTTGCAGAAGCGTTTCGTAGTCATGATGTCTTGACTTTCTAATGGATTTGGTGTAAAATTTATTATTTAAAATGAAATGAAATATACATACAAATAAATGAAAAGGCTAGATCAGAATCAGGTGTCTTACCTTTAACACAAAGAGTGATGTCTCTGTATTCTCTATTTAAGCAATTAGGCCCGAGGGGGTGTGGTATATGTCCAATATACCACGGTTACGGGCTGTTCTTATATTGGCCATATACCACAAACCCCTGAGGTGCCTTATTGCTATTATAAACTGTTTACCAACGGAATTAGAGCAGTAAAAAAAAATGTTTTTTCAAACCCGTGGTATATGGTCTGATGTACCACGGCTGTCAGTCAATCAGCATTCAGTGCTCAATCCACCCAGTTTATAATATTGATTATACACCTGTAATCTCCCTGATCCTTCTCAGTGAGCTCTGAGAGGAGGACAGAGGTTTCCAGGAGAGTTCTCAGTATCAAACATCTCCACTTTGTCTCTGTAGAGATCATCATTCTGGGTTAATGACATCTCAAGTCTCTTTCCATCCTAGAGTTTAGTCCATGTGATGCTGTCAGGCTTAGTCTGAGGGTCAGTACAGGAGCAGGGTATGAGAACAGACTGGCCTGGTGATCTAACTACTGTCTATCCAGCTGGGTTTCAGCTTTAAATCAGCTTCTGGTTTTCACAGGCAGCTCGTTTGAGTGTCACAAGATCAAGAAGTGGACAGATAATGTTAATACTGTACACAGGCATATTTTGAAATCAAATGTATTACACGTAAAAGATCTTATTCTGTTTTTCCTTTTGATGAAGAAAACCTGTTTCTTCAAGTCATCATCCTATAAGATTAGATGAAGTATTGCCTCATCAGTAACATGTTGGAAATGTCTGAATGTCAATGAACACAGTTCCTATCTCATTTGCTTTGTTTGATCTTCATACATACATACATACATTAAGCAAGATCCATTGAGCAAGATAACTCCATTCACAAAGCAGAACGACCGAAAGGAGTCTGTTTTATTAACCACATCAACATGTATTGTAATTGCCAGGCTTTGAATGGTTGAGGTGTTGGTCTGTAGTCCTCTTCTTCAGTAGCACCACTGTAACCACAGAGTTGAACATGATTGTAGAAACCACAGCAAAGGGGAAGTATTGAAGGGGTCTGGTTCCTGTCAAAATCATTCAGATCGTAAGCAACCATGAGCTATCCATGAGTGTGTGAGCTACCGTGCATATTGGATGAGTGCAAAAGTCTCTGGATATCTGCATGCTCCAGTTTATATTGCATGCATTGACGGCATTCCCTTGCAGTACATTATAAGGAGTTGATTGTAGTGTACTTCTAGTGTCTTCATTGACATCCATACTGTAGCTAAAAATGGAGCATGGTGCATTCTGGGTATAGGAGTGTATTGATCTTCAGGCTGTGTAGAATAAGAGTCCTATTGATGCTTATGCCACCTTCAGAAGTTGATACTCCAGCCTTATAGAGGATGAGTGTTGAATGAATCTGGGATGAGAGAAAGAGCCCTCCTCCCCCTCTCTCTGCCCATTCCCTCTAATGGATCTCCCATCAGAAGCTCCTGTGTGTATCATGTACAGACACCATGATGAATCTCCTGTGTGTATCATGTACAGACACCATGATGAATCTCCTGTGTGTATCATGTACAGACACCATGATGAATCTCCTGTGTGTATCATGTACAGTCACCATGATGAAGCTCCTGTGTGTATCATGTACAGTCACCATGATGAAGCTCCTGTGTGTATCATGTACAGTCACCATGATGAATCTCCTGTGGGTATCATGTACAGACACCATTATGAATATCCTGTGTGTATCATGTACAGACACCATGATGAATCTCCTGTGTGTATCATGTACAGTCACCATGATGAATCTCCTGTGTGTATCATGTACAGTCACCATGAAGAATCTCCTGTGTGTATCATGTACAGACACCATGATGAATCTCCTGTGTGTATCATGTACAGTCACCATGATGAAGCTCCTGTGTGTATCATGTACAGACACCATGATGAATCTCCTGTGTGTATCATGTACAGTCACCATGATGAAGCTCCTGTGTGTATCATGTACAGTCACCATGATGAAGCTCCTGTGTGTATCATGTACAGTCACCATGATGAATCTCCTGTGGGTATCATGTACAGACACCATGATGAATATCCTGTGTGTATCATGTACAGACACCATGATGAATCTCCTGTGTGTATCATGTACAGTCACCATGATGAATCTCCTGTGTGTATCATGTACAGTCACCATGAAGAATCTCCTGTGTGTATCATGTACAGTCACCATGATGAATCTCCTGGGTGTATCATGTACAGTCACCATGATGAAGCTCCTGTGTATATCATGTACAGTCACCATGATGAAGCTCCTGTGTGTATCATGTACAGTCACCATGATGAATCTCCTAGGTGTATCATGTACAGTCACCATGATGAATCTCCTGGGTGTATCATGTACAGTCACCATGATGAATCTCCTGGGTGTATCATGTACAGTCACCATGATGAATCTCCTGGGTGTATCATGTACAGTCACCATGATGAATCTCCTGTGTATATCATGTACAGACACCATGATGAATCTCCTGTGTGTATCATGTACAGACACCATGATGAATCTCCTGTGTGTATCATGTACAGTCACCATGATGAATCTCCTGTGTGTATCATGTACAGTCACCATGATGAAGCTCCTGTGTGTATCATGTACAGTCACCATGATGAATCTCCTGTGTGTATCATGTACAGTCACCATAATGAATCTCCTGTGTGAACTGAAACAGATGAAGTTGATATGGTTGGTGTTACTGTACAGTATGCTACAATTGTGTGTGTGTGGAAAGGGAAAGGGGGATATCTAGTCAGTTGTACAACTGAATGCATTCAACTCAAATATGTCTTCCGCATTTAACCCAACACCTCTGAATCAGAGAGGTGCGGAGGGCTGCCATAATCGACATCCACGTCTTGTGTGTTCTATGTATGTGTTAGTGCTGAGCAATCAGTGCTTTTTGAGGTCAGTTTGGTTTCAGTTCATTTATTAAAAAATAATCACAGTTTTTCAATTTAGATTTAGATTATATTTAGGCATTAAATGCACTATGCATTATGTGGGTTGAATGCTGTAACACATAATAAAACTATTAATACAAGTACCATGATGGTAGTGACGGCTCATTACTGCTTATTACTTATTAACCATCATTTATTCACATTACGTCACGTTAATAAAATATTTCAGTTGTTATTACATTTGTTTTATTTGATGACTTTATTATTTCATCCCAAGTCATCATCTCATCTCTATAGAGCTGCTGCTTAAAGCTGTCTGACAAAATCACTATTTTAGACTGCTGAATACCAACTATCAATCACTTAGGTCATGTATTTTCAGGTAGAGATCCCTCACGAAGCAACTGTTCTGTATCCCTCTCCATCGTGCTTTATTCTGTCTCTTCTCTCCATGTCTGTCCCACAACGACTGGACAAGTAGACAGACGCACAGTGTTTTATGGCCATGGTAGTTCATTTCCATGTTTATCTGTACTACATCGCACAGTTCGAGCTTGATCTGATTTCTCTCTAGAGAAACTGTGCATTGAGCTCACCAAAAAAAACGTACTAAATGGAATTCAAATAATTGAACCGACGTCAGTCAATTAGTTGTTTAAAAAATGAAAAATAACTGACATTTGGTTAATCGCTCGCCACTCGTGTATGTGTGTTTGGTTGCATTGCTGCTGGCTAGCTCTCCCTTATCAAATCAACATATTTCTCTGCCAGGACTTGATTTGCGATCCATTCTGTTTGTGTGGGTAGTATGAAATAGGGTGTGCATGTGTTTGTGTGTGTGTGTGTGTGTGTACATGCTTGTTTGTGTGTGGAAGAGTACAAGTGTATGGGGATGTTTGCGCAGGGGACTGTGAATGCTGACCAGCACTCTGTTGAGTTATTGGTCCTGGCTCGCCACATAAGTGACTTGGGATTCTGCTGAAATATCTCTTCCCACCATCTCTTTTTCTCTCTTTCTTTTCTCTGTCTCTACTTCGTCTGTCAGTGCAAAAGCTAATTTGGTCAATGTTTCTCTTAAGACATTTCGAGATGATATGGACATAGGAAATAGTTTTGTGTGATGTGTATCAGTAACATGGGTGTAGGTGAGGCCCAGTACTGAGTGTGTGTCTGTCTTTCCCAGCAGCAGAGTCCAGCAGGGGACAATGTCTCTCTGAAACACCAGCTTCTGCAGGTCATCGTACGTGTGGCTCAATACCGCATGCTCCTCACCGGTAAGTGTTTGTGTTTGTGTGTGTGTGTGTGTGTGTGTGTGTGTGTGTGTGTGTGTGTATGTGTGTGTGTGTGTGTGTGTGTGTGTGTGTGTGTGTGTGTGTGTGTGTGTGTGTGTGTGTGTGTGTGTGTGTAAAAGTATGTCATAACGTACACATTTATACATCAGACAGTCTTCAGATGAAAATGATCTCATTATGTCTGATTGTACAGGGGTTTTATTAATGGTCATGTGTCTTTCACTTTGTTTGAGTCTTTTCTCAATTGCTGCTGCTTGTTTTCCTCCTGCTCCAGATTACCTCAACAACCTCTCCCCAGACTCCAAAGAATACGAAGACACACAAGGTACAGTGGGGCTCTGTTGTAAGCCCTAGCCATGTATAGCACCTATTTACTCTGCATTGTGTTATTCACAAGAGGGCCATGTCAGTTATGTTTCTATGTGTTTATAAGGGATTTATTTGGCATTCTTACCTTACTAGGGAGCCATTTTGTCTGTTTTTCTGTGTATTTGTGTTGGTGTGTAAATCACTAGCTAACCATTTTGGCTCTCTTGTCTCTGTGTGCTGTATGTGTAATTCATGAGTGGGTTAACCACTGTGCTATCTCTAGCCACTAGAAAAGCCACTTCCAGCCCAGATGGTGTGTGTGTGTGTGTGTGTGTGTGTGTGTGTGTGTGTGTGTGTGTGTGTGTGTGTGTGTGTGTGTGTGTGTGTGTGTGTGTGTGTGTGTGTGTGTGTGTGTGTGTGTGTGTGTGTGTGTGTGTGTGTGTGTGTGTGTGTGTGTGTGTGAGAGAGAGAGAGAGGAGGAATATTGTAGGGATGTTATCTCTCTGTATGTGTATGGGGGGACAAGGCTGGAATGAACACCTCATGAAATATGAGAATAGTCTCTGGTGAACATGAGCCCTCTCATGTGTCAGAATCCTCTCTGGTTCTCTGTGTGTCTGATGTGTTTCCTTTTGCGTTAACGACAACTCGTTGCTTGCGTCTTGTCACTGTCTCCTCTCTCAGCTGCTCTGGTGGTAGTCTCAGACATTGCAGATCAAGCCAATGACAGTTTGAAACATGGGGTGAGTTTCAAGATGAGTGTCTTTCAACATAGTGTGTGTTTGTTGTGTGTATGTTTGTTTTGTGTGTGTGAGAGTGCGTGTAAGAGAGAGTGCACACATGCAGTGTTGTTATTTGTTATTTGGTAGTTATTGCTGAACATGGCATGTCTCTCCCTCCTCTCTCTTTCTCACTTTCTCAGGAGAACCTGCTACGTCTTGTCAACATAGAGTACAGTGTTGGAGGCCAGAGGGATCTGCTCCAGCCTGGCAGGGTAAGCTCCGTCCTGTCTGCCTGCCTGATAACACCATTGTTTCTGCCCCGGGCAATGGTACACCCTCTCCCCCCTCCAACCTCTACCTCTCCATCCCGCCCGTGTCGACCTTTATATAACCAGTCAGCTGGGAATCCCCTGGCCCCCTCTCTGTGTCTGGGTGGAGAAGAGCGGACACACACACTTTTTAAAGCCCTCTCTCCAACCCTCTTGCTTCTCATGTGGCACACTGTCCTTAATTGCCATTTCATCTACTACAGTGGGGCAAAAAAGTATTTAGTCAGCCACCAGTTGTGCAAGTTCTCCCACTTAAAAAGATGAGAGAGGCCTGAAATTTTCAAATTTTCATCATAGGTACACTTCAACTATGACAGACAAAATGAGAGAGGAAATTCCAGAAAATCACATTGTAGGATTTTTTATGAATTTATTTGCAAATTATGGTGGAAAATAAGTATTTGGTCACCTACAAACAAGCAAGATTTCTGGCTCTCACAGACCTGTAACTTCTTCTTTAAGAGGCTCCTCTGTCCTCCACCTGTATTAATCGCACCTGTTTGAACTTGTTATCAGTTTAAAAGACACCTGTCCACAACCTCAAACAGTCACACTCCAAACTCCACTATGGCCAAGACCAAAGAGCTGTCAAAGGACACCAGAAACAAAATTGTAGACCTGCACCAGGCTGGGAAGACTGAATCTGCAATAGGTAAGCAGCTTGGTTTGAAGAAATCAACTTTGGGAGCAATTATTAGAAAATGAAAGACATATAAGACCACTGATAATCTCCCTCGATCTGGGGCTCCACGCAAGATCTCACCCCGTGGGGTCAAAATAATCACAAGAACGGTGAGCAAAAATCCCAGAACCACACGGGGGGACCTAGCGAATGACCTGCAGAGAGCTGGTGTTATGGTGAGTGAATGAGGACCCAAAAGCGAACTAACTTAAACAGAGCTTCTTTAATAACCAAACATAGGTAGGCTCAGATAGACCGGCAGATTCCGACAGGACAGGACAAGGTTACAGCAAACATGACGATAGTCTGGCTCAGGCATGAAACACAAACAAGAATCCGACAAGGACAGGAACAGAAACAGAGAGAGATATAGGGACCTAATCAGAGGGAAAAAGGGAACAGGTGGGAAACGGGGTGAATGGGTAGTTAGAGGAGACAAGGAACAGCTGGGAGAAAGCGGGGGAGAAAAGGTAACCTAACAACGACCAGCAGAGGGAGACAGGGTGAAGGGAAAGGACAGAGACAAGACACAACATGACAGTACCCCCCCACTCACCGAGCGCCTCCTGGCGCACTCGAGGAGGAAACCTGGCGGCAACGGAGGAAATCCTCGATCAGCGCACGGTCCAGCACGTCCCGAGAGGGAACCCAACTCCTCTCCTCAGGACCGTACCCCTCCCAATCGACAAGGTACTGGTGACCACGGCCCCGAGGACGCATGTCCAAAATCCTGCGGACCCTGTAGATGGGTGCGCCCTCGACAAGGATGGGGGGGGGGGGGGGGAAGACGAGCGGGGGCGCGAAGAACGGGCTTAATACAGGAGACATGGAAGACCGGGTGGACGCGACGAAGGTATCGCGGAAGAAGAAGTCGAACTGCGACAGGATTAATGACCCGAGAAATACGGAACGGACCAATGAACCGCGGGGTCAACTTGCGAGAAGCCGTCTTAAGGGGAAGGTTCTGAGTGGAGAGCCAAACTCTCTGACCGCGACAATATCTAGGACTCTTAGTTCTACGCTTATTAGCAGCCCTCACAGTCTGCGTCCTATAACGGCAAAGTGCAGACCTGACCCTCTTCCAGGTGCGCTCGCAACGTTGGACAAAAGCCTGAGCGGAGGGGACGCTGGACTCGGCGAACTGAGATGAGAACAGCGGAGGCTGGTACCCGAGGCTACTCTGAAAAGGAGATAGCCCGGTCGCAGACGAAGGAAGCGAGTTGTGGGCGTATTCTGCCCAGGGGAGCTGTTCTGACCAAGACGCAGGGTTGCGAAAAGAAAGACTGCGTAAGATGCGACCAATAGTCTGATTGGCCCGTTCTGCTTGACCGTTAGACTGGGGGTGAAAGCCGGAAGAGAGACTGACGGAAGCCCCAATCAAACGGCAAAACTCCCTCCAAAATTGAGACGTGAATTGCGGACCTCTGTCCGAAACGACGTCTGACGGAAGGCCATGAATTCTGAAAACATTCTCGATGATGATTTGTGCCGTCTCTTTAGCAGAAGGAAGCTTAGCAAGGGGAATGAAATGGGCCGCCTTAGAGAACCTATCGACAACCGTAAGAATAACAGTCTTCCCCGCTGACGAAGGCAGTCCGGTGACAAAATCTAAGGCGATGTGAGACCACGGTCGAGAGGGAATAGGAAGCGGCCTGAGACGGCCGGCAGGAGGAGAGTTACCGGACTTAGTCTGCGCGCAGACCGAACAAGCAGCCACGAAACGACGCGTGTCATGCTCCCGGGTGGGCCACCAAAAACGCTGGCGAATGGAAGCAAGCGTACCCCGAACGCCAGGGTGGCCGGCTAACTTGGCAGAGTGAGCCCACTGAAGAACGGCCAGACGAGTAGGAACGGGAACAAAAAGAAGGTTCCTAGGACAAGCGCGCGGCGACGGAGTGTGAGTGAGCGCTTGTTTTACCTGCCTCTCAATTCCCCAGACAGTCAACCCGACAACACGCCCCTCAGGGAGAATCCCCTCGGGGTCAGTGGAGGCTACTGAAGAACTGAAGAGACGAGACAAAGCATCAGGCTTGGTGTTCTTAGAGCCCGGACGATAAGAAATCACGAACTCGAAACGAGCGAAAAACAGCGCCCAACGCGCCTGACGCGCATTAAGTCGTTTGGCAGAACGGATGTACTCAAGGTTCCTATGGTCAGTCCAAACGACAAAAGGAACGGTCGCCCCCTCCAACCACTGTCGCCATTCGCCTAGGGCTAACCGGATGGCGAGCAGTTCGCGGTTACCCACATCATAGTTACGTTCCGACGGCGACAGGCGATGAGAAAAATACGCGCATGGGTGGACCTTGTCGTCAGAGAGGGAGCGCTGAGAAAGAATGGCTCCCACGCCCACCTCTGACGCGTCAACCTCGACAACGAACTGTCTAGAGACGTCAGGTGTAACAAGGATAGGAGCGGATGTAAAACGATTCTTGAGGAGATCAAAAGCTCCCTGGGCGGAAACGGACCACTTAAAGCACGTCTTGACAGAAGTAAGGGCTGTGAGAGGAGCGGCCACCTGACCGAAATTACGGATGAAACGACGATAGAAGTTCGCGAAGCCGAGAAAGCGCTGCAGCTCGACGCGTGACTTAGGGACGGGCCAATCAATGACAGCTTGGACTTTAGCGGGATCCATCTTAATGCCTTCAGCGGAAATAACCGAACCGAGAAATGTGACGGAGGAGGCATGAAAAGTGCACTTCTCAGCCTTCACAAAAAGACAATTCTCTAAAAGGCGCTGGAGGACACGTCGAACGTGCTGAACATGAATCTGGAGTGACGGTGAAAAAATCAGGATATCGTCAAGGTAAACGAAAACAAAGATGTTCAGCATGTCTCTCAGGACATCATTGACTAATGCCTGAAAGACAGCTGGAGCGTTAGCGAGGCCGAAAGGAAGAACCCGGTATTCAAAGTGCCCTAACGGAGTGTTAAACGCCGTCTTCCACTCGTCCCCCTCCCTGATGCGCACGAGATGGTAAGCGTTACGAAGGTCCAACTTAGTGAAAAACCTGGCTCCCTGCAGGATCTCGAAGGCTGAAGACATAAGAGGAAGCGGATAACGATTCTTAACTGTTATGTCATTCAGCCCTCGATAATCTATGCAGGGGCGCAGAGACCCGTCCTTCTTCTTGACAAAAAAAAACCCCGCTCCGGCGGGAGAGGAGGAGGGGACTATGGTACCGGCGTCAAGAGCTACAGACAAATAATCCTCGAGAGCCTTACGTTCGGGAGCCGACAGAGAGTATAGTCTACCCCGGGGGGGAGTGGTTCCCGGAAGGAGATCAATACTACAATCATACGACCGGTGTGGAGGAAGAGAGGTGGCCCTGGACCGACTGAACACCGTGCGCAGATCGTGATATTCCTCCGGCACCCCTGTCAAATCACCAGGCTCCTCCTGTGAAGAAGAGACAGAGGAAACAGGAGGGATAGCAGACATTAAACATTTCACATGACAAGAGACGTTCCAGGAGAGGATAGAATTACTAGACCAATTAATGGAAGGATTATGACAAACTAGCCAGGGATGGCCCAAAACAACAGGTGTAAAAGGTGAACGAAAAATCAAAAAAGAAATGGTTTCGCTATGATTACCAGAAACAGTGAGGGTTAAAGGTAGCGTCTCACGCTGAATCCTGGGGAGAGGACTACCATCCAGGGCGAACAAGGCCGTGGACTCCCTTAACTGTCTGAGAGGAATGTCATGTTCCCGAGCCCAGGTCTCGTCCATAAAACAGCCCTCCGCCCCAGAGTCTATTAAGGCACTGCAGGAAGCTGACGAACCGGTCCAGCGTAGATGGACCGACAAGGTAGTGCAGGATCTTGAAGGAGAGACAGGAGTAGTAGCGCTCACCAGTAGCCCTCCGCTTACTGATGAGCTCTGGCTTTTACTGGACATGAAGTGACAAAATGACCAGCAGAACCGCAATAGAGACAGAGGCGGTTGGTGATTCTCCGTTCCCTCTCCTTAGTCGAGATGCGGATACCTCCCAGCTGCATAGGCTCAGCTCCCGAGCCGGCAGAGGAAGATGGTAGTGATGCGGAGAGGGGGGCAACGGAGAACGCGAGCTCCTTTCCACGAGCTCGGTGACGCAGATCAACCCGTCGCTCAATGCGAATAGCGAGTTCAATCAGGGAATCCACGCTGGAAGGGACCTCCCGGGAGAGAATCTCATCCTTTACCTCTGCGCGGAGACCCTCCAGAAAACGAGCGAGCAAAGCCGGCTCGTTCCAGCCACTGGAGGCAGCAAGAGTGCGAAACTCAATAGAGTAGTCTGTTATGGATCGATTACCTTGACATAGGGAAGACAGGGCCCTGGAAGCCTCCTCCCCAAAAACAGATCGATCAAAAACCCGTATCATCTCCTCCTTAAAGTCCTGATACTGGTTAGTACACTCAGCCCTTGCCTCCCAGATTGCCGTGCCCCACTCACGAGCCCGTCCAATAAGGAGAGATATGACGTAGGCGACACGAGCAGTGCTCCTGGAGTAAGTGTTGGGCTGGAGAGAAAACACAATATCACACTGGGTGAGGAACGAGCGGCATTCAGTGGGCTCCCCAGAGTAACACGGCGGGTTATTGATTCTGGGCTCCGGAGATTCGAAAGCCCTGGAAGTGGCCGGTGGATCGAGGCGGAGATGGTGAACCTGTTCTGTGAGGTTGGAGACTTGGGTGGCCAGGGTCTCAACGGCATGTCGAGCAGCAGACACTTCCTGCTCGTGTCTGCCTAGCATCGCTCCCTGGATTCCGACGGCTGAGTGGAGAGGATCCGAAGTCGCTGGGTCCATTCTTGGTCGGATTCTTCTGTTATGGTGAGTGAATGAGGACCCAAAAGCGAACTAACTTAAACAGAGCTTCTTTAATAACCAAACATAGGTAGGCTCAGATAGACCGGCAGATTCCGACAGGACAGGACAAGGTTACAGCAAACATGACGATAGTCTGGCTCAGGCATGAAACACAAACAAGAATCCGACAAGGACAGGAACAGAAACAGAGAGAGATATAGGGACCTAATCAGAGGGAAAAAGGGAACAGGTGGGAAACGGGGTGAATGGGTAGTTAGAGGAGACAAGGAACAGCTGGGAGAAAGCGGGGGAGAAAAGGTAACCTAACAACGACCAGCAGAGGGAGACAGGGTGAAGGGAAAGGACAGAGACAAGACACAACATGACAGCTGGGACCAAAGTAACAAAGCCTACCATCAGTAACACACTACGTCGCCAGGGACTCAAATCCTGCAGTGCCAGACGTGTCCCCCTGCTTAAGCCAGTACATGTCCAGGCCCGTCTGAAGTTTGCTAGAGAGCATTTGGATGATCCAGAAGAAGATTGGGAGAATGTCATATGGTCAGATGAAACCAAAATATAACTTTTTGGTAAAAACTCAACTCGTCGTGTTTGGAGGACAAAGAATGCTGAGTTGCATCCAAAGAACACCATACCTACTGTGAAGCAAGTGGTTTTTGGTTGGAAACATCATGCTTTGGGGCTGTTTTTCTGCAAAGGGACCAGGATGACTGATCTGTGTAAAAGAAAGAATGAATGGGGCCATGTATCGTGAGATTTTGAGTGAAAACCTCCTTCCATCAGCAAGGGCATTGAAGATGAAACGTGGCTGGGTCTTTCAGCATGACAATGATCCCAAACACACCGCCCGGGCAACAAAGGAGTGCCTTCGTAAGAAGCATTTCAAGGTCCTGGAGTGGCCTAGCCAGTCTCCAGATCTC